>NC_057812.1:284042062-284046457 GCF_018294505.1 Triticum aestivum | reverse complement strand
GGGCGACGGGGCGTCGGCGGGTGCTGGGGGCGGCGGCACGCGTGTGAAGAAGAGAAAGAGAGAGAGGGGGGCGGGGTGGGGCGCGGCCGTTAACGTTAGTGGGGCCCCTCCCTATTTGCCGTCCGCCCACCTTTGCCGTCCGCTTATTTTCTCTGTGTCGTTTGCTAGCGGGCGTCAAAGAGGGGGGGGCGTTAGGTTTTTTTAAGCAGCTCGTCAGTGGGGCCCCCTCCCTCTTTGCCATCCGCTAGCCGACGGCAAAGATTCTTTGTCTTCTGCTAGCGGACGGCAAAGAACTGGCTGATGGCAAATTAGGTCTTTGCCATCAGCCAGTTCTTTGCCGTCTGCTTTTTGGTAGCTGATGGCAAAGAGCTTCTTTGCCGTCCGCTAGCTGACGGCAAAGAGCTGGCAGATGGCAAAGTACCTGATTCCAGTAGTGTGATTGTGTACAATATCTGGCATGCATACGAAAAAAATATGGTGAGATTATGTAAGGAGAGCATGCAGAAATTTAGAGTGATGGTAACAACCAGTGGATCGATGTTTTTCCGTTGAACCAAAATAGCCCTAATGGATCGACGTGAATGTATAGTAATAAGTGGTGCAACAAGTGTACAACCTCTTTGCCGTAGCCATGTCGACCTCAACATCATTGGGTTGGTCGCTGAAGCAGTTGAGGCAGAGGTGGCTGTCGGAGGTGTGGAGGAAGATCTGAGGAATCTGTAGACGGCATCCAGGGCACTGCTCTGTTGTGATGGATCATTCTGTCATTGGAGCAGCTCCGGTGAGCCGTAAGACGCCAAGGCTAAAGCAACACAAGACAGACATCGTCAATCTCAAGTGGGATTCTAATAGCATCCCCAATAGATGATGTAAAATTAACATCACCAAAAACCACCTGACTACAACAGATGAGGTAAAAACAGTTGACTCTGAACTTAACTGTCGAAACTGAAATTTACTGTGGAATCTGAATGCTACTGTCGAAACTGGACGCAATGGTAGCAGAGAGGCACTTGACATGTAGTTTAGGGAGGGCCAGCAGTTCATCTTCAACCTGCACCCCCCTGAGCCGCCAGCCACCACCGGCCGAACCGTCGGCCCCAGCGCCGCCTCGCCGCCCCGAAACAACTCGCCACCGCCGCCTCGGCCAGCTCTCTAGGCCCCCCGCCCCCACCCAGAACCCTAAGATAGATAGTGGGGTACCTCTCTGGTGAGCCCCCGTCCCAGCTGCAGGTGGATCTTCCTTAACTCTGGCGAGCCCCCCAACCCCTGAAAATCGACTGACCCAAAAGTCGATTCAGTCGATTGAAGTGTGGCTTAATTAGAGTAGAGCAGCAGAACGAGCAAGGGGGAGAGCAGCAGCAGCAGCTGGGCGAGCGAGCGATCGAGCGAGAGCTGGAGCAGCAGCAGCAGCTCAAGTGAGCGAGAGCCGGAGCAGCAGCAGCAGATCCGGCTGGTATGGACGCCACCGCCGAAGGGGCCTCGCACTGGGGGAAAGCCAGCATGGAGATGTCGCCCGCGGTGCCGGCTTCAAGGTAGCCGCTCCATGGGGGTGCGGGATGGAGCATCGTCGGCGCGGGGAGGTCGAGTTAAGGAGAAGGTGCAATGCGATGAGTGTACAACCTCTTTGGTGGCGCCGAGTAGGCCTCGGCTTCGTCCGAGGAGTCGGTGAGGATGCTGCGGTTCCGGTGGAGCAGGTTAAGGCGGCGTTGTGGGGATGGATAGACGAGGTGATCGTCGGAGTAGCTCCTTGGAGGTGGAGGACGGGGCGGCTGAACCGGCGGGACGGCAAGATGGACGACGGATCCTAATCCGGGGAGGTGGACGAGGGACGTCGAGCTGTTGCGGTGGACGTCGTCGTCGGGGAAGAGGCTCCGGCTGGGCAGCGGTGATGTGGCGGATGGAGGAGGGTGGGGTTTCGCGGCTGGAGCGGAGAGGTTATGGCAGCCTGGGATTTCGAATAGCAAAAAAGGGGGCGATGGGAGGGGTTGAAGCATGACATAGGGACACGCTTGTACAAAATGTACGGTGTGTTACAAAAGTACCCCCCACCGATTTGAACTAGCGGCCCTTTCGGCTCAGGGTTAGAAGGGGGATTTCGCGTGTCGGGATTTGGCAGCTGGAGGGAGTTTTCGCGCGCGTTGTAATTTCGGGATAGCAAGGCGCGGGTTGTGAAGGCGCCAGTTTTGGGAGCACGATATCTGAATTTTCGGGATATAACAAGACGCGGGTTGAATTTTAGGGACAAGCCTAACGTGTAGTAACATAGTACTTGTACGTACCAAATCAATTCGCACTTCCCTCAACCAAAAAGAAAACGAAAAAAAAACTATTCACACCACACAAAGAGAGAGTCTTGCCCTGTTTTACTATACAAATGCTATTCAAAGCTACTCACTCCTTCCATCTATATAGGGCCTAATCCATTTTTTGATGCTAACTTTGACCAAATATTAGAGCAATGATATATGACATGCAACTTACAGAAAGCACACTCTTAAATTTGTCTGTGAAAGGTTCTTTCAATGATATAATTTTTACATTGTGCATGTCATGTACTATTAATCTTGTTAATAGCCAAAGGCGGTCTTAAAAATCTCATTACGCCCTATATAGATGGAAGGAGGGAGTATGAATCCATGTTATGTCCGATTAAATTTTTTCGCTTGCTGTATAATGCATGTAACCTACTCATACCAACATTTTAGTGCATTCTAAATGTCTATACTACCGCTGCAATTCGAACTAAATTTTAATTCATTTCTCTATTTCAATAAGAATCTACAATCATGATTGTTGCCAACTTCAACCATCATAGTTTCCTTGTTATCCGCCAGATATAAATCGGACGTCCTATAATACAGGATCGCAGGCACACCATCATCAACAACTCCGTTTTTTATAAGAGTAGAGATAAAATATATTAAATGTAGTATAACATGTTCATAACCACACCATGTGTACCACCGTTATATATATTCACACATGCATCGGTTTGAATCACTATGATAAATTCTTCAAATATCCGAATTCGCTTTTTGTAATGAAGTATATATGATCTCTATTCGTCTTTTACACCCACACAACTCTCTTATCTTTGTTGCTAGCGCTAACTTTCTCTTGTGCATGCACACGCCTACATTCCTCTCACCCTCCCTCAGCATTCTCTAGCTCCATCGCGCAAATTCATCTTTTCACTTTCGGTCGTTCACCCACGGTGTGTGTAGGCCCCCCAGCTCCTTCTTTACGGCACACATCGATCGAGATGCCTCTCTAGCCAGGTGTTCCTAGCACAAACACAAGGTCCCCCTCTTCTCTTGTCACCATCCATGCCTCACTCCCACCACTCTTTTCATCATTCTCGTACTCGCACACTCCTCCCCCTCGATATAGTATGCCTCTCGTACCACCTCCTACATGCATCCCTCTCTCTCTATCCTTCTCCTCGTGCTTCATTTGCTTCTAACATACACATGCATGTATACCGATCGATCTCCCAACATATACCTAGATCGACTTTAACTAGCCCGCCATGGATCGACGTACCTCACAAGTTATGTCTCTCCTTTCTCTAACAAAGGGCGATTGATCTTCCTAAGTAGTTACGTCTGCTTACCATAGCCACATCGTCCCCCCTCATCATTCGTGCATGCCTCCTTACCCGTCTCTCACATGCACGTGCACAAACAACAAGCAGCCATCTCCTCTCTTATTAATATTGCGGGCGTGCCCTCCATTTGTCTAGCAAGCCTATCCCACCATTTGTTAGAAGCAACTCCACTACCACCCCCTCCAACACTCTAGCTCTGTCTCTCTCCCAACCTTATTCCTCTCCTGCACATATGCATGGATGCCGATCGATCTCCCTTAATACATGAGGTAGATCGATCTCCTTAATACATGAGGTAGGCCTCTCTCCTCCACACATACACTAGCCATTGTACCTCTATAGTTAATTGGGCCTCCCTCTTCCCCCACCACACACTGATAGTCGAGCGCTGCAGGTAGGTATCCATGCCACAGAGACAAACTGCACATGTCCCATCTCATGTTCCAGTAGGCCAGCCACTCTATATCTTTGACGTGGGCACACACAAATTCAATGGCACTCTTTATCGATCGTGCGCGCACACACACACACGCACACATCATCCCTCTGTTCGATTCTATGGACTCCTCAAGCCGATGATACCTCCACTCTCTTCTCGTGGATCGCCCCCTCTATATACTCCCTCCATTCTAAATTACTTGTCTTGGATTTGTCTAGATACAAATGTATCTAGACTCATTTTAGTGCTAAATACATCCGTATCTAGACAAATCTAAGACAAGTAATTCGGAACGGAGGGAGTATATGTTATATCCAGGACTCTATTTCACACACATTGCATATGT
>NC_057812.1:284030334-284041892 GCF_018294505.1 Triticum aestivum | reverse complement strand
TCTAGGTTTGTATCTCTCTCACACAACCCCTCGTAGGTGGTGTACATATACAAGAAGAGAATAGGTGCACCGTGCACGTACTCACGCTTCGTGCCCAGCCACACCCGCGCGGGTACACTGTGGAGCTCATTTCTTTACGAAAATGGCAATCCACATGCTAATTTGAACGCCTGTAGCAGTCGTTTACCTAGGGAGGTCATGTACCACGCGTGCACGAAACAAAGTTCGACTTGACGCGTTGCCGTGTTATTTTTAAATAAAGTTATATGGCTCAATGGCACGTACACAGAATATAAAACGATTTTTATGGAGAAAAAGGTAGTCCGCTCACTATGTACAATGGAGCATGCCTGCCTGGTTTTTCGCTCTTGAGAGTATCTCACACAAGGCTACGGTGGCCTCTCTCTCTCACCGTTGGTCACTGATCCGGCCGCATCCCGTCCGTCGGAGGAAAGGGAGTGTGGTGGCCTCTCTCTCTCTCTCACCGTTGGTCACTGATCCGGCTGCATCCTGTCCACCGGGCGAAAGGGAGGAAGTGCATCGTTTCTCCGTTCAATGGCGCTGAGGCAGCACATCCCGATCTGCGGTACACGCCGTTCTCTCTGACCAAGCTCCGGTGCGGCAGGGCCTACGCCACCTGCTCGCAGATTCCGCCCGCCGCCGCTCACCTAGTTACATCCTGACGACCTCCAAGTATCCCCTCCGGCCTTGCTCCACTGCCCGTCTTCCCATGTTGCTGCATGTGGATCTTCCATAGTTCTTTGCCCAAAATGTAGCTCGTCCGGCGTATTTTCCATATTGCATTCTCGTCCTCACACCCTTTTAGACAAACACAACCGTGTTGTTATCTTCCCTTAGGACAAGGAATATGCTTCTTTTTTGTCGTCGCATGTGTCATCAACTGTTATTGACCAGTAATTGTTTCCTTTCTACCTCTTTTTTGCAAACAGGGTTATCCATTTTACCTCGTTGCTATTGCGACCTTTTGGTGAACTGCACAAATCACTTTTATCTTAAGAGTATTTTGTGTGGTTGTACTAAAATGTCACACTGCCAACGTCTCTACATTTCAGTGCAACTGCACAAAGGGAGATTGGTTTTGCTCTATCCTCCTCATCCAACTCTAAGCCTAATCTTCTCCAACTAGTTAGTCTTAAGAGAGACTGCAAAGGTGACCGGCTTCTATTTGTGTGTTTATTGTTTCATCAGCAGTCCTCTATTATCGTAATCACACTTAATATCTTTGGAACAGGGACGCTTAGCTCTATTTTAGTGGAACTGCACAAAATGATCGGAATGTTGCATGCTCCAGACAGCTACTTTTTTCCCAACATGCCTTGTTGATTTACACAGAGCTGGGGGGACGTTGCTGCCAATGAAAGCATGGATCAATTTTAATTTAACACCTTCTCACAACTCTATCTTCAGTTGTGATGTAATTATTAGCTCTGATCTGCTAATAATTGACATGCATTAGCAAGGAAGTTAGTTTTTTATTGTTTCCGAAAGAGCATCGATGGCAAGACACGCGAAACAAAAGCTGAAAGCTCACACCATTGTACAATTTCATGTCGCTGGGAAATTATTTGTATAGTACGTCAATTATGTAAACAAATGGTGGAAGCTTGATGGCATTGCCAGAAGCCTCTTCATCATCCGGGTCCATGTGCCATGCACAAAATTATACTCCTTCGTTCCTAAATATTTGTCTTTTTACAAATTTCAAACGGGCATATTTTAGAGTGTAGATTCACTCATTTTGCTTCGTATGCGTACTCCCTCCGTTCCTAAATATTATATTCGTCTTTCTAGAGATTTCAACAAGTGATTGCATACGGAGCAAGATGAGTGAATCTACAGTCTAAAATATGTCTATATACATCCATATGTGCCAGTCCATTTGAAATCTCTAAAAAGACAAATATTTGAGTAGTCACTCGTTGAAATCTCTAGAAAGACAAATACTCCAGAGTATATTTATGAACCGAGCGGGTAGTGCACAACCGCATGGGAAACTCAGCCCGGTCGTTGCGCCGCATTAATAGTGAGTAATGAGCAGTCAAATCATAAGCCTCACCTTTCCCACTGTAAGTTGCTCTGAAGAAGCAACCATCAATACGCTCTTCTTTGAATCCGCTCATACTACTCCATCCGTCACTTTTTATACAGTGTGCTTCAGAAAAAAGAAAAAAAATCTGTGGGACCAAGGCGACTAGCGATCGACCTGAAAAATAGCATTGGTAGCTATAGCACGGCGTCTATTACTAGAGCGAATAATGCATACACACATGCATCCAGTGCTTCCACCCCGGGTACACACATGCATGCACTTACTCCACTCCGTAGTAGTATAGTACATGGAGAGAAAATTGTGGACTTGATTGCGGTTATCACGCCCTAATTAATTGAGCATTAAACCAAACCCGTCTAAAGTCTCTCTGGTGGTGGAAATGCATTGAGAGAAATGCATCATAATGAAGCGCGCCCTGTAAACTTTGACAGAGGGAGGAGTAGTATGAAGGTGCAAAACCAAGTACGCGTATGGCCAGTCGGTCAATGCACGTCCTCTTGGCATATCACTGACATGTGGGACAGGAGTGTGAACAAACCGATCTCAATTGACGACAAAGAGCCAACTCGCCGTTCCTTGAGAGAGACAAGGGGGCTGTTTGGTTCTCAGCCTAAGGTTGCCACGTCTAACCTTAGTCATGCCACAACACCTTAGGCATATGTTTGGTTTATTTCCACACTTGTGGCTTGCCACACTTTTCTAGTTATACGGCCCACAAGTCATAGGCTCAAATTTTTGCCAAATCTTGCCACGCTTGTGGTGGCCATTTTGTTAGCCACACTTTTTGTGGCAGCCATAGTTTGCCTAAGATTAGTTGTGGCAAAGTTAGTCATGAACCAAACAAGTCCAAGGAGTGAGAACACACAAACGGGCTTGCACAGAAGCCAAGATATATTCGAGCATGGTTGGTTGATCGATATCATTCGTTACATGTTGGGCTGCCGTTTTCCGCCCTTCTCCGGAGTAAACGTGTACTTTATCAGAGATAAAAAAAGAGTATAGACGCTCCACCATGCGGTTCTAGTAGTAGTACTACTCGTACTACTGCGCTTGGCTCTTCGCCTCTTCGTGAAGTCGAACAATGATGGTACTCCGCATGTTGGGTACTACAATGTATGCCTCTCACAATCTGACACTGAATGGACTGATGAATGTCCACCGAGGGTAGGTTGCATTAGTCAAAAGGCGTAAGCGAGCTTCACCTTGTCCTGCAAGCTTCTCCTCATTTTGCGAGTTGACGGGACACACCAAAAAGTAGTGCTAGTCCATACTCCCTCCTTTCCGGTTAATATGGCTTCGAAACTACTACGCAGATGATACTTGTTCGGACGAAAGCTGGACGATGGTGAATCCATTGGCATGTCGTAGTTTGCTCATAGGCATGGACGGCTTGATTAGCACTGTTGTGCAAGAATCGTGCACCATGAGTCATCTACATAGCAGCGCTCATATGGCTTAATCTTTTTTGCGGGTAAATGAGAGAGCTTTATTCATATATAAGCATTCTTAGGACGATCAGCCAAGACACTGGTCACTAGGAAGCGAGGTACCCCGCAAAAAAGAAGTAGGAAGCGAGGTGGTTTCATCAAGCCAGCTCTCGGCCACATTCAAAGTGCAGCAAGCACGGTTTGCACGAAGATGCGCCGCAAGGTTTGCTGACCTGTTTACATGCTGAATAACAAAAAAGAGGAAATATTACCGAGCGCTACTATTTGTAACAGGATATGAGCCAGAATTAAGCGAGAATTGTGGCGAGTGTTCCATGCAATCAACTTCCATTATCGCATGCGAGAACCCTCGATGAGAACCAAATATGTTGAAGATTGCTTTATCACATTTTAAAATTATAACAAGAGTGTAGACGCTCCTCCATCCGGTTCGTACTAGTATAGTATGTACCTTTATAGACTATAGTAGTATACTAGTAAACTATGCGCTTGGTTGTTCGCCTATTCGGGAAGTCGAACAATAATAGCACTAGTAGTAGTATAGTGTATGCTTCTGGCAATCTGACACCGAATTAACTGTTGCACGTCCACCGCCTGAGCGAGGGAGAGCTTGCATTAGTCAAAAGTTTCTCCTTGTCCTGCGAGCCACCGCGCGCAAGCTTCTCCCGTCCTGCAACCTTCTCCTTGTTCGGCAAGTTGACGGGACACAGCAAAGTAATGCTATTCCATACTGCCTCCTCTCTGGTTAATATTGCTTAATTGCAAACGAGATAAATACACTGTCTGTCACTGTATATTTGTAAAAATATGGTCAGTGGACTTCATAATACGCTCATTGCACTCAATATATATATTTTCCGGTGTTTATACGGTCACTAGCTCACCCTGACTGAGTTTGTGTGTGCATGCACGTGTAGGTTGAGCACTTGAGCGTGACCGTGTGTGTTCCCTCGTCTGCTCGGACATGCATGCATTAGGGCGTCATGCGCGTTTTTGTGTCCATGTGTACGTGTGACTGTTGCATACACGTAGGGGGAGTATGTGTAGGGGCCACTAAGGAGCAGTCAAATCACACAGTAAGTTAGTCGGAAGAAGCAACCATCATTTCACTCTTGAATGACACGTACGCAATATAAAATGGTTGATATGGAGAGAAAAAGAAAACCACTATATATACACTAGCAGGAGCCTAAGCTACAAGCATGCTTGCTTAGGTTGCTCTCTTCACAAGCATAGAACGATGGGCCTGATCCCGCAGCTGGGGGAAGGGAACAATGTTCTGCGTAGACACGGTCGACATCGGTGAGGGAGAAAACCCACAGTCGGTGCGTCCCAATC
Source organism: Triticum aestivum (assembly GCF_018294505.1). Taxonomy (NCBI): domain Eukaryota; kingdom Viridiplantae; phylum Streptophyta; class Magnoliopsida; order Poales; family Poaceae; genus Triticum; species Triticum aestivum. The sequence goes on along the minus strand of NC_057812.1, from coordinate 284,037,035 downwards.
GGGGGTCACCGCGGTATGGGCCGATGCCGCGTCCCAACCGCCCTTCTAGCTATAGCCCGACGTCCCAAGTAGTCCATCTTCCTTTTGGAGCCGGCTTGCTCCACTGCCGTAGCTCCATCTCCATGTCGATCTTTCTCTACTTCTACCGGCTTCTACTTGTGATGAGTTTATGTCTCATGAACTAGTGCCAGTACTATTATTCTAATCACACTTCTTCAATATCTTTGCCATCAGGGATGGTCGGGTTGATTTTAGTGGAACTGCACAAAAGCATCATATGATCCGAGGGTGCCAGCCGTCTTTCCTTCGACAGGTTCTACCTGACCAGGAAATTAAATCATGTTTAGGGCTTAGGGTTTAAGTCGTAGTGACCCCATCAGTAGTTTTTCTTTCGTACACGCTGTCACAAATTTTTTCTTTAGTTGTGAAGTAAATATTGGCTATGATCTGTGAATCATTGAGATGCATCAGCATGCGTGTTAGTTTTCCTTTGTATTTGATGGAATGTTGTAATGGGGCAACCTTGGAATAGGGATGAAAATGGAGTGGAAAGTTTCCGTTTTTCCGAAGAAAAATGGAAATGGAGAGAAACCAATGCTTCGTTTCGTTGGATCGCGCCATCGAGCAAAACCAACGTTTAAATCACGTCTGCCGTGTTCATGTCTCACCCTCCTCCACGGCTCGACCCCACACGGTCGCTCGGCATGCCACTCACCGCAAACCGAGTATACAATAACTTTCCCGCCTGCTTGTGGATGGATTGCGCCATGGAGTACTAGCACTACTGGAAGAGATTGACGAGTTGGGGGAGGACAACTAGCTGTAGCATGGACACCCAAGAACTTTTTACATGCATGTTGTAGTCGGCTATTGCGGCCTTTGAACGTGGAGGAGCCGTGTGTACCCGGAAGCGGCGCGGGCGACACTCTCTTGGCCGATGCGCCGCTTCAATTCCGGCGCCAGTGAGAGGTCGCGTCTGCTCTGGCCGAGCATGAATGCGGCACTGACCGTTTTAGGCGGGAAGCACATGCGGGTGATGAAGAGGGTTCGGGTTGGTCAGGACCGGCCGTGGCAGCGGTTCGGACGTGCGCAAACAAGAGATGTTGTACGTTAATATTGCTGCGTATATAATTAACAACATAAATAATGTGCCAGTTGGACAAATATGATTGGAGATGGATATGGAAATGGAATTTTACGTAAACACGGATATGCATGTCTATGTCTATGTGTGTGTGAACAACGACTCTCGCGACCTGGAAGCGGGGGCGTGTTTTTGATCGAGTTTTCTTTCTTGGTACGTTAGAAAATCAGTTTTTCTAATTCACATCTAGATGTTATTTAAGGATATCACATCTAAGCTCCCACAAGTACATAATGTAGCAACAAGAAACAAAAAAAACTAGGAAAAAATAGACCACAAACAGAGTGGACATCAACTTAGGATTTGCACTGTCCACATGCTTGCCGCACTACATATATGTTACACGCTGGAGGCTCAGCTTTCATTTGCTAGGGTTTGCTATATTCACAGTCTCTCACCCTCGCTTCACCAGATCTAAACAAGAATGCGTTGGCCTCTTGTCTCTCTCTCCCCCTCACAGCTGGTGAAGGAGGCGTCCGTATCCCGTCGCACGGGGAAGGGGAGGAGGTGCAGTGTTCACTCTATCGCCTTCGGCGAGGGAGGCAATCCACTGCCGGTTGCGCTGTTCTCTTTCACCCAGCGCCTGTGTGGGAGGGCCACCGACCCCTTCTTCCTCGCTGTTGTACATAGTGTGGGAAGATCCGGCCTCCCGCCGCACGCCTTGCCTCATCCCGACGACCCTAAGGTATAAGTTTCTTTGAAACCGTCGTTGCTCTAGCTGCATGTGGGTCTTTTTCGATCAGTAGTCGAATCTAGGTATTGGTTCAAAGAGGAAAGAATGGTGCGGTGGGCTGGAGCAAGAATCTAGGACGTGGTTCAATGAGGAAAGGAGGGGTGGAAAGTAGTATAGACTGGCTATCCAGCCGCTTTGTAGGTCGAAAAGGGAAAAAGGAGGTAACCCAGTACACACATCTGTAAGGAACCGATCTCTTTGTTGAAATGGGAAATAAACTGGGGGGTTGGGTAGTTTGTGCAAGACTAGATTTGCTACCCTCACATAGGAAGAAGGTTCAAAGAGAACAAATATGGGACCAGCGCATATACACTGCTTGGCTACATACTCGGCATCACTCATTTATACATGTGGACGCACATGGTGCAGGCATGTCCCATACAGCTATTTTGCTGTTGTTAATCTAAGAATGCCGCCGGAAAATTGAAGCAATGCCACTGTTAAAAGTAAATTTCATTTTTTAATGAATGTTGTTTCAAGAAAATGTCTTTGTTAATATGAATCAATGCAACCATTTTAGAAATGCTACTGTCCTACTTTGTTTTCCATCAAAGATAAGTTAGATGCTTCTTTCTGTCACCGTTTGTTTCATCCTCCTTTATCGACAAGTAATTGTTTCCTTTTCTGCCTCTGTTAAAACAGGGGTATCGATTCAACTTGTTGCTATTGTGACATTTTGCTTCGCTACTCGAAACACTTACATTTTAAGAGTGTTTTGTGCAGTTCAACTTGAATGTCACACCAGTGACTTTGCTTAATTTTGGTGGAACTGCACAAAAGGAGATCGAGATTTGTTTCCAGTCTTCATATCGATTCAACTTGTTGCTATCGCGACATTTTGCTTCGCTACGCGAAACACTTTGCTTGATTTCAGTGCAACTACACAAAACGAGATTTGATTTCCCATTCGTGTTGGCAGATTCGTATTTTATCTTGTCCCTCTCATGAAAGGTCAGTACAGGCCTTCATCCACATGATTGTGCAGTGTGCTTTGAGATGTTGTGCTACTTGTATTGGTACTGTTTTAAATAAATGTTGAATTGAAGCTATTGTATTGTTTTCTTTTCCCATTAAGTAGTGAACAAAAATGGGACCAACCCAGACATGATGCTTGTTGCTTTGTTACAACAAACTCTGCATCACCCCCTTTATAAGTAGATGGAAGCACATACTGTGGTTGTGCCCACTCTCCCCTGGAACTGTTTATGCTTTTCGTAATCTAATGCCGCTGGTAAAATTAAGCAATGCCACTCTCAGAATTAATTAACTATTGAATCTTAGTTCAAAACTGCAAAACTTGTTAGGAATGGTACTATCCTGCTTTGTAGTTCTTTCTACATGTTTAACCAAGGTATTGTTAAGATAATGTCTCTGTTAAAATGAATCAGTTGCATTGTTTTAGGAATGGTACTTTTCTACTTTGTCGTTCTTTATACATGTTGAAACAAGGCATTGTTAAGATAATGTCTCTGTCAATATGAATGAATCACACTGATGGAGAATTGCTACTCTCTCCTGCTTTGTTTCCCATTAAGATAAAGTAGATCAGTAGATGCTTTTCTTTTGGGAGTACAAGTCATCAACCGTTATTTCTCAGTAATTGTTTTCCTTATACCTATTGTTGCTTACAGGGATATCAAAATTAAATCTCGGTTTTATTCCGACTTCGATTTTAGTTGAACTACAAAAAAGGAGCCAATGTGTCCAAGGCAAACTGCTGCATTACTGGGTCCAGTTGGTCGTTCCACTTTGCAGAAAGAAGCAGTCACTGTTTGCGCTACATTATAGAAGGAATGATTGAGAAGCTTTACAGAGTATTATTAGACACCGGTGACATGACTAGTCTGCAGAGATCATTGGCAATTTAACAACACGTGGAGTGCCCTGGGCAAAAAGTGCCCAAACAAGTACAAGAAGCTACGACAGGACGATCATAGGCATTACATATTTTGAATGGGAAAAGCTTGTCAAAGTTTAATCATTGATGTTAGCAAGAAGACGTTAGTTTAATATATTGGAATTGGAAAACCTTGTCAAAATTTGCTCATTGATGTTAGCCAGAAGACATGCATTTGATATTTTTGAGTGGGACGCCCTTGCTGTGAGTAGCGTCGAGTGTTTTTTCCTATTCCTGTGTTCAGTTTAGAAGTAAATAGTTACTCTGGTGAGATATTCCTGTGTTAAGAGTTTGTTCTGAATATTGTCTATGTAATGCCAGGCCTTGTGTTTGATTGCAAAGTTGAGCTTGGAATGTTGTGGCATGCGGCATCACGAGCTGTTCACCGTGCCTCCTGAGAATAATGCTTCGTATTGTTTTGCATGTCGATCTAATGCCAGTGATTTGCTTGTTAAGAAGATCATCCTCTTCTGTTGTTTCCGTGCTTAAGAAGTTCATCGTCTGATGTTTCATTCATAGCCTATACGACAAGTCGGGTAGGTTAGACGTGAAACCATATGATCTTCCAACCAACTCATGATATTAGGCTGTGATTGGATCGTCGTTTTCCATCCAATACTGCTTGTAAAACTGACGCTAGTAAATTAAAGCAAATGGTCTCGAGGCGCTTGGTTGGTCGATTTCGAGTAGTAAAATATCAGAAGTACTTCACACACGATAAAAATGCAGAACGACACTCGGACGATTGCTAATCCAGCCGTTAGCTGCTGTTTCAGCCTTGCCCATGGATGGCATGATACGCACGTCGTGCATGTATCGTTTGGTAATGCTGTCCATATAGCAGTGCTCGTAAAAGATACACCGGTCTCTCAAATTACATGCATAACCCGCCGGTTTTACTTACAGACCTCGGGCCCTTGGTTTCATTATGCCTGTATTTTATGCGTTGTTTCCGATGACGAGTAAATTACACTTGTATGTTAATACAGGTTTGAAATAAACTAGAGCTCCCAAGCGTGGCCTTACCATTTCATGTCGTCTCAGTTTCTCGAAGGTGCTCATTGGTGTTCGATGATCCTGGCTTCCTGAATGAGCAGGGGGCGCTGTATCAGACCATCCGTAGGGCCCGCGAGGACCTTTCCGTTGTCCTTCGAGTTGTTGCGCTCGCCGTGGCGCCAAGCATTGTTAACATCGTCAACGAACATGAGGATTCAGGAGATGACTTTATTCAGAACATGAGCATTGTTAACATCGTTAGCCCTACGTACGCAAGTGCCTCCTTATTATGTACAACCATATTTTTTGCATTCTCCTGGTTTCCTGACATCACGGTCCCACACCATTGTCAACCTATGCAGTCAATGTAAACGAGAGAATTGCACAAGGTGCGGCCGACAGCTGGGACCAAGCAGCTCGAGCAGTATTTGTGTTTTGAGGCATGAGCACTGCAGAGTTTTTCTTGGTGATGATTTCGTTGTTGTTCAGAGGAGAGCAGGGTATTAACTGGGCGGGCTGTGGCCCGTCTAGCCAAGGCCAGATATCCAGCCTAGATACTAATTTTTTCACGATGAAAATGGCTAGCACAACTATACGTCTTTTTGAGGAATACCCAGGCAAGGTCAACTTGTTATTCTCCGCCCCGCTAGGCTGCAAATCTTTCCTAGGAGGGATGCATTAGGCTTAACAAGAAAATGGGCTTTAAAAAATAATAAATGAGGTGTAATTATAAAAACTGGGCAGTAACTATAAAAAAATGCACCAAACACAAAATTAGTTTATAAAATATTATTTATGGATTTTGAAAATCTTAAATTTTCATTGTTGCGCGCGCAATGTTTCGTTGGATTTTTACGTAATACAAATTTATATTTAATCTGACTAGAAATTTCGGGGTAAAAATATTTCGGATCCCATCAAAATGTGGAAAATTTTATTGAATTCTGTCTTCAACGGTTGGTTGAAATTATTAATCGTTGTCCTAGCTAGAAAATGGGCTGTACTTTTAACAAACTGTAAATGGGTTGTTGTAAATTCCATTAGAATTCAAAAATGGGTTGTACATTCTTACAAAATGCAAATGGGCTATAAGTTCTCTGCCACACACTTGTGGGCCTACTAAGTGACGCGTGCCCTAAAAAAATAAGTTGACGCGTATGCAAGGCTTTGTCAACTTATTATAGTCAACACACGGTTCTAGCAGCAGTGGCTGTTGGATGTCTATCCAACGGATGTCGTGCTTCTTCTTCAATCTCGGATATTCTTAGCTTCGGCCGCCCAAAAAATGATTCCTCCCCCTGACATCTGGGGCGCACCATTTCGGAGGCTGGCCTGTGGGCCTACTAAGTTGGAGCGTACCAAGGGCTTTGTCAACTTAGTAAATATAAACGATTCTAGCTTCAGTGACCGTACAATGTCCATCCAACGACCATAGTGCTTCTTCAACCTCTAGTCTTCTTGGTCCAGCCGCCCAAAGCAACGCCGGTCGTGCCGCTTGCTCCTGCCTCTCGTGGTCGGCTGTGCTGCTGCGGAGGCCTCTCAGCCCCCATACTACTCCCACCGCTGGCCAGGCCATCCCTCCAATCACCCACACCCCCTATTATTCTGCGGTGACAACAGCCTCACACCAACCGAACTAGTGAACGCTCGTACTCCTCCCCGCGTGGGCATCCACTGCCGCGTCTTACCCGGCTCCGCGTCGTCCCCTTCCAAGGCCTCGCCGTCGTCCACCGCTGTCGTGCTCTCAGTGTGGTGTGGTCAAGGTGGTCAACGACCGACTTCCATCGAAAGAGTACTGTACGTGGAAAGGCTGACAGCTGGGTCCACGGCAGCCGCAAGGAAGTGCCTCCTTATTACGCGGAAAATAATTATTCCTCCACCTGACAGCGGGGACCCACCGGACGGGCCACCAGTATTTTGCAAAAAAAAAT
>NC_057812.1:284010606-284030055 GCF_018294505.1 Triticum aestivum | reverse complement strand
AGCTCGGACCCACCGGACGTGCCTCCTTATTACACAAAAAAAATGAATACTCCCCCGGCTAGCTGGGACCCACCTTGGTGGGAGGCTGACTTGTGGGCCTACTAAGTTGACGGGGAGGAACGGCTTTGTCAACTTAGTTAATATGAACGATTCTAGATCTAGTGATAGTACGATGTCCATCCAACGGCCGTAGTGCTTCTTCAACCTTTGGTCTTCTTGCTCCAGCCGCCCAAGGCAGCGCGGGTCGTGCCGCATGCTCCTGCCTCCCGTGGCCGGCTGTGCTGCCGCAGAGGCCTCACTGCCCCCTACTATTCCCACCGCTGGCCAGGCCTTGCGGCGACGACAGCCTCACACCGCAGCCGAACAAGTGAACCCTCGTACTCCTCTCCACGCGTGCTTCCACTGCCGCATCTTCCCCGGCTCCGCGGCGTCCCCTTCCTAGGCCTCGCCGTCGTCCACCACCGTGGTGTTCTCTGCGCGGCGTGGTCAACGTGGTCAAGGAACGACTTCCATCGGAAGAGTACTATACGTGGAGAGGCTGACAGCTGGGTCCACGGCCACAATCCAGTTTTTTTGTGATTTGCCAAGTAAGTCGCTTTGTCAGGCCTGTTGGGCTGCAAATCTTTCAAGACGAGGAGAGCTTTCATTCGGCTGGCCGAGAAAATGGCCCATTAGTAATGAGAAATGGGTTGTACATTTTTAAAACACATCAAACCGGCAATTAGTTTCAAATATCTTTTTTTCTCATTTCAAGATTTTAAATTATATTAATTTTTATGCATGGAGAATTTGTTGGATTTTATATTGATATACATTTATTTTTTAAATCAGTTTGAATGTGAGTCGAAATTTCAGGATTAAAAACAGTTCAGACCGCACCGAAATATGCAAAATTTCGTATACTTTTTAACCGTGGCCACAATATGGGCTGTAATGCTAAAAAAAGAATATGGGCTCCAAAAAAACCTTAAGAATTAGCAAATGGGCTGTAAATTATTAGAAATAATGGCAGATGGGCAATATGCTGTTTTCCACATATTTGCGGCTTTCCTAAAAAAAGGTTGACGCACAAGCACTGACTGTTGGATATCCATCTAACGGCCGTCGTATTTCTTCAATCTCTGCTCTTCTTGCTCCAGCCGCTCAAACAAGCACCATCGTGACTGCCTGGTCCCTCCTCCCCGCGGCCGGCTGTGCTGCCGCGTAGGCCTCACCGCCCCACTATACTCCCATCACTGGCCTAGCCATCCCTCTACTCACCCACACCTGCTGTTATTCTCCGGCGACGGCAGACGAACCAGTAAACCCTCGTACAGTCGTACTCCCCTCTGTGTGGGAAATAACTGCCGAGTCTTCCCTGCCTCCGTATCATCCCCTTCCTAGGCCTCGCCGTCCTCCACCGCCGTGGTGCTCTCGGCGTGGCGTGGTCAATGTGGTCAACGACCGACTTCCATCGGAAGAGTACTGTGTGTGGAGACGCTGACAGCTGGGTCCATGACTGCAGCAAGGAAGTGACTCCTTATTACGCGCAAAATAATTATTCCTCCACCTGACAGCGGGGACCCACCGGATGGGCCACCGTATTTCGCGAAAAAATGTTTCTCCCCTAACTGCTGGGACCCACCACCTACACCTTCGCACGCAAGGAAGTGCGTCCGGGCAAAAAAAAACAAAACGATTCGCCCCTGTCACACCCTAGCTAGTCATGCATTAGAGTGTTGCATCATGTTTACTCTTTCAGCAGAAACCTGAAATGGGGATGACAGAACCCCCAGTCCCCTCTGAAACCAACTAGGGTTTACTAAAATAATTTTCAATGAACCTGAAATGCCCTTCTAAAATGCCCATCATTTTTGTCTTGGTTCAGAACCTCTGCAAAAGTGGTGCACATTTTCCTAGGCCATCCTAGGGTTTTTGAATTAAATCATAACTATTTGAATTTGGGCATTTAAAATTATATAAAATATTTAAATGCTCAAATATCTCCAAACTAAAATGTTTCATGTTGGAAATAATCCAACTATGAGCCAGGAGTAGTTTGGTGATTTTTGGAATTGCCTAGGTATTTTATTTAATTCAACAAAGTTGCAGATATATTAAATAAAAACAGAAATAGAAAAAAAAGGGAAAACCCTACCTGGCGCCACCGCAGCCCACTAGCCAGCCCACCTGCCGGCCCAGCCCAGCACCGCTCCAGCGAGCTGCTTCGGCCAGGCAGGCAGGCAGGTGCCCGACGGCGACCGCGGCGTGCGCCACGCACCTGCTCGCCGCCTCGCCGCTCCCCTCGCCAGGTGACGACGTGGATCGTCCTCTCTCTCTCCCCCGAACCCCCCAGACACCCCCTCTCCTCTCCAGCTCCTCCCCCTCGCACGCCCCAGCCATGGCCGACGCCACCATCGCCGCACCACCGTCGTAGCCGTGCTCCCCGTCGTCTCCACGCCGTCTCACCGTGTCCAGGAGCTTCGCCGCTGTCCACTTCATCGAGCAGCCGAGCCCCGAGCGCTCGCAACGCCCGAGACCACCGCACCGACCTCGCCCGAGCTCACCGTCGCCGGAGATCCCCTTCAACGCCGTCGTCGCTCCGGTCCATCTCCGGCCGCACCAAGGACTCCGTCGCACTCACTGTGAGCTTAGCCATCTTCCCCTCCCTTCCGTTCTTGCTCCCGAGCCGTGTAGCAACCTCCCGGAGCTCAACCGCACCCACCGCCGTGGACCTCGTCGCCGACGTGCTCCCGGTCATCCTCCGGCCACAAGATGGTGTCCATCTTGCTCACCGCGTTCCACAGCACCTAGCTAGCCACTCCACGAGCCTCACCGAACCCTCTAGCACCAAGTTCACCTCCGACCGAACCTCGGTGGCCGCCAAAGTCGTCGCCAGCGTCGACTCCGGCCACCCCGACCCCAACGGACTCCGCCAAGAGCTGCGGGTTGTCCTCAGCTCCACTCCGGTGGCCTCCGCGGTCCATTTGGTGGCCGAAACGACCAAAACCACTACCGCCGCCGCGTCGGGCTCGCCGGCGACTAAACGCCGGCAGCCGACACTGACTTTGACCACGGGTGGGCCCTGGTTGACTCCCCTGAGTCAATGACAGGTGGGGCCCAGCCCTGCTAATTAAACAGGATTAGTTTTAGTTAAGTTTTAATTAAATTAATCACCCTGACATGCGGGACCCACTGTCAGGTTTGACCTGGACCAGTTCCGTTGACCTGCTGACGTCACACTGACGTCAGGCTGACGCAGTAATTGAATTTCTGGATTTAAATTAAATCAGGAAATTCCAGAATATTATTTAAACTTCAAAAATTCATAACTTTTATTCTGTAACTCCAAATTGGACAAATTATATATGAAAAATGATCAGAAAAATCCAATCTATCCATCTGTACTATTTTCATGCATGATCAAACAAGTTAAATTGATGTTTTAATCAGAACAAGGAAAAGCACTTTAAAAGGCCATATTTGAATTTGAAATTTGAATCCTTGATTCAAATTTGTTCAAACACATCTGGTTTTAGTTGCATTAGCCCAACACACTCATATTGCCATGTTTCATGCATGCATCATATTGTTGCATATTGTTTGGTGATGTTTGTGTATCGGTGTCCTTTGCGACAGGATCTGTTCCCGAGGAGTACCGCGATTACCCTAACGAAGAACCGTATCCGTGCAACGAACCATCAGGCAAGCAACCAACCATTTGATCATATCGATACAATCCCATGTTCTCGCTCCTGCTCTCTTTTACTGCATTAAGACAACACGATTCAAACTGCTGTGTGTTACGGTAGTTGAACCCATTTCCTCTGCATGACCTGTCATTGCCACAGTAACTAGATGAAACCCACTAGCATGTGTAGGAGTTGATTGAGCCATATGTATGTGTTGTTCCTACCTTGCTATGCCTGCTATGCTTAGAGTCGTGTCAGGTCTGGTTCATCTGGGTGATGGGCTAGAGTGAAATGATTATGTCGGTAATGAGAGTGGTGTGGTGAACACGATTTGGTAAAGGTATCGATGAGAGGCCATGTAGGAGTACATGGTGGGTTGTTTCATTGAAGCCGACCTTAAGCACTGAGATCTGTATGTGTGATTTAAGAATCAGCTACTACCATGCATTGGGCCCGAAACCAATGGACCCTCTCGACTTCTTATTCACCCTAGTTCTCCGTCCAGGAGTTGCAAATAGTTTCTGGTGTTTGTAGCCTACTGGAGGCCGTGGACAGCGCTGACCGTAGGGGTGGGCTGTGATGCGGTAGGTACGTGGCACGGTGTACCGAATACCCGTTAGGTATCTCGGGAACCCTGTTCACATCGTTCGGGGCCGTATGGGAAACCTCGGCCGGACTCCCTGCGGATGGAACCTGAATAGGCGATAAACCTGGACTGGAGGCTTAGGTGATTAGGTAGGTCGTGGCCGACACCCACGTTGGGCTTCCGCTTGAAGGTTGCCGAGTACATGTCGTGTAAACGACGATAAGTGGTGAGAGCGTGTATGAAGGAGTACACCCCTGCAGGGTTAACATGATCTATTCGAATAGCCGCGTCCACGGTAAAGGACTACTTGGTTGCCTATACAGTTCATAGACAAGTAAATGGAAACTATTAAAAGCCTCAAGATAAGTGTGAGTGCCGAGGATGGCTCTTCCGTAGGAAGACGAAGGTGGATCCTCGGTAGTGTATTGAAGTGGTGAGTAGTGGACTCGTGTGCGCAAAACTATTTCAAGTTGGAGTATCGTAGGATAGTCTAGCCAAGAGTCAAAGCTGGCTTGCTGCAATAACCCCACCGACCCTTCTTGATACTATGCATGTATGTAGGATCTGATGTAAGTCTTGCTGAGTACCTTTGTACTCATGTTGCTATAATCTACATTTTTACAGAAGACGCTGCAACCCCTTCTGATGGGTTCTATGTAGACGTTGACATCAACGAGTAGGCTAAAGACCCAGGTGGTGACCCTGAGCTTGTGATGGACCACGTAGTATAGTTAGGCTTCCAAGCCTCTTTTATTTTACTAGTTGTCTGTACCCAGACAAAGTACTTCCGCTGTTGGCTTGTATGACTGTATGACTTGTATGTTGGGTCGTGAGACCCGTACCTGTGTGTATGATATGTATGGCTCGCGGAGCCTTGAATAAAGTACTTGTGTCGTAGAGTCATGTTGTGATGCTTCGTTGTATTCGCACATATCGAGCATATTGTGTGTATGATTGAAATGCTTGGTATGTGTGGGATCTGACTATCTAGTTGTTTATCTTTAGTAGCCTCTCTTACCGGGAAATGTCTCCTAGTGTTACCGCTGAGCCATGGTAGCTTGCTACTGCTCTGGAACACTTAGGCTGGCCGGCATGTGTCCTTCTTCGTTCCTGTGTCTGTCCCTTCGGGGAAATGTCACGCTTTGAGTACCGGAGTCCTGTTAGCCCGCTACAGCCCGGTTTACCGGAGTCCTGCTAGCCCAGTGCTACAGCCCGGACCCACTTGCTGATGACCGACACGTTCGAAGCTGGGTCATGGATGCCTGTCCCTGTAAGTCTGTGCCACTTTGGGTTTACGACTAGTCATGTCAGCCCGGGCTCTTTATCATATGGATGCTAGCGACACTATCATATACGTGAGCCAAAAGGCGCAAACGGTCCCGGGAAAAGGTAAGACGACACCCGTGGGGATACCGTGCGTGAGGCCGCAAAGTGATATGAGGTGTTACCAGCTAGATCGATGTGACATCGAGTCGGGGTCCTGACAGCATTGGTATCAGAGCCGGACTGCCTGTAGGTTCTCCAAGCCAAACTGGTCGATGTTGAGTCTAGAAATTCTTTAGTTATATGTAGGGGAATTGTTTGTGGGATGGAACGTAAGGCTCTTTTACTTCTTATATCTTATGACATTCTGATCTGAGTCAGTCCATTCTTCCACCGGGGGTTAAGGAATTAGGATCTGCTCTCTCTATCAGGATCACGAGTTACTAATCAGTAGTACCTTATAAGTTTGATGGTTACAAGCCTAGTTCAGTTCTACTACCACATTATGTAGCCAACATGGTTTCAGAACTTTGATATGATGATGTTGAGTGTGTACGAAATCCTTTGTCAAATGTCTCAAAATCTTTTTTGAGCATTTACAGCTGTTATGCTGCCGAAATTTTGCTAGAAATTCTAATGCCTTAGCATTATAACTGTGCTTTCAGATGGCCACTCACGACCTCAATCAAGTGGTTCGCCTGACTTGATGCCTAGATGTACCCGGCCATACTGCTAAGTTGGTCAGGGTAATGACTGAGGCTGGATACCGCTGGTATCCTGAGTACACGGTCGAAGAGCAATTCCGGGACTTCAATCAAAGCCAGTATCTCTGCACTGTCAGGATATTTCCATCTTATCCTGGATCCACCGAGCCTCTTCACTGTTCCTATGGACTCGGGGTTACTATTGAGATGGCTGTGCAGGATGCCGCCTACTCCATGATGACCATTATGCGAGTCAGATCTGGGTTATTTCGGGACTCTGATTTCCGGTATATGCCAGGATCACTTCCGGGAGCACAAGGATATCTCCAAGCTATTTATGCTGATTCCACTCAGGAGGATTCACGGACTCGCACCACTGCTGAGATGATCGAGGATAAGGACCGTGAAAATCGGGCCTTAAGGTTAGAGCTCTTCAATACCCGTGCTGACCACTGGGCCACTTTGACTCGGTTCGCACCGGCGGTGCAAGCTGGATATTCAGATATGCGCGATCTCTATCCTGTGAGATCTGCTCTGCCAGACGTGATGGTTTGGCGTGATGTAGGAGGCATCACCCCACCTCGCGGTCCCCGCAGGCCACCGTTTGTTGGTCCAAGGCCTCATCCTAGCCCCTATGGTCCACAAGCTCCGCGAGATCGTCTATTTCCGGATGAACATGTTGAGCTTCCAGGCTATGGAGGTGACTTTTATGAGGACTACTACGGATTGGTCTGAGTTAGGGGTAGTATCCCTAGTTCGCACTAGCTGTGTCGTCTGTCGTCCCGCGTGACTCGTGGGATATGACCTAGTTTGTACTCTTTCCGGAGTTGTAGAAAAATAATGTATAGGAGTTTGGAATGCCTCCGATGAGATGTAATCCCTTTTCACCGTAATAGTACTTTGTTTGGTCTTGTACTAAACCTTGTATGGTGTGTATGACGATGGAATAAAGAAGCAGTTACTGTATCTACCATGTCATACGGATGATCATCTTGCATTCCGAGTTATTCCTTACATTATGTATCCTATGTCGGAATTTTATCATTCTGACTAAATCATTGTCTTGTTTACCTAGGATGGTCAACACGCGCGCCAACCCTGCTCCTCAAGAGCAGGCCGAAGGCAGTGAAGCCAGGAATGAAAATCTGCCTCATCCTCCTTCACTAGCCGAGGTGATGATGGAAGCTGAGAGAAACAAGCGGGAGACAAACCGTTTGTTGGAGCGTATTGAACAGAATACAGCACACCATCAGAGGGCTAACGTGGTGTCACTTAGTGATTTTATCAAATTGCATCCACCCACGTTCCACCACTCCGTCGAGCCTCTCGACGCTGATGACTGGCTTCGCAGTATTTCTCACAAGCTGCGTTCCGCGCTGGTAGCGGAGGCTGACAAGGTCACCTTTGCCGCATATCATCTTGAAGGCCCCGCCAGTCTTGGTGGGAGAATTATGGAGCTATGCGCCCAGCGGGCCATGTCACTACTTGGGCTGAGTTCAGCGAGGCTTTCCGTGAACATCACATTCCGGAGGGTCTCATGGACCGTAAGCGTGAAGAATTTTGCAATTTCACCCAAGGCCGACTTTCTGTGGATGCTTATAGCAGGGAGTTTGGTAAGCTCGCCCGATATGCAACTGAGGAAGTGTCTACTGACGCCAAGAAGCAAGCAAGGTTCCGTAAGGGCCTTAGTCCTGAGCTTCGCCGCGACCTCCGTCTGCATGAGTGCACATCTTTTCCGAAACTTGTCAACAAAGCCATCAGTGCTGAAACTGGTCAGACAGACTATGACGCAACACGCAAGCATGGACGTGACATGGGTTCCTCATCCGGTGCTGGTCCTCAGAAGCGCCGCGTGTGGGTACCCAACACCGCCCTGCCACCCAGGTTCACACCGAGGCCATCTTTCCAGGCGCCTCGCCCTGTTCAACAGTCTGCACCAGCCAAGCCCTATGGGGGTCCAACTAATAATGCTCCTCCACGTACCAGTTCCGTGACTTGTTTCAAGTGTGGGGAATCTGGTCATTATATGCGTGAGTGTCCCCAGACCAACCCCAATCAATCTGCTAAAGCTGTTGGCCGTGGCAAGCCGACAGGAAAAGTGTTTCATGCTAAACCAGTCACCGCTTCACGTGGCCATGTCAACTGTATCTCTGCCGAAGAAGCTCAAGAGGACCCCAACGTCGTTCTCGGTACGCTTCTTGTTAATTGCCACCCGGCATCTGTTCTTTTCGATACAGGAGCCTCTCATTCTTTTATATCCGAAAATTATGCTCGTTTGCATAACGTTGCATTCTGTGACTTGCCATCCTCTATGGTAATTCAAACTCCGGGATCCAAATGGCAAACTTCTAGAGTAAGCCATGGAAATGAAATCCAAGTCGACAGACTTGTTTTTCTCGCATCTTTGATAGCCCTTAAATCTTCAGATATTAATATCATTTTGGGTATGGACTGGATGTCAGCTCATCAAGCCAAAATTGATTGCTTCTCTAGGACTGTTCAACTCACCCACCCTTCGGGAAAGATAGTCAACGTCTTGACCCGAATAGCCAAGCGACAACTATATTCTCTTAACGCCAGCCCTTTGCCAGACCTTGAGGACGTTCCGGTAGTCCGTGACTTTCCGGATGTCTTTCCAGAGGAATTGCCAGGTGTTCCACCTGACAGGGATGTTGAGTTCGTAATAGACCTCATCCCCGGAACCGTTCCGATTGCTAGAAGACCCTATAAGATGGCACCCCTAGAACTAGCCGAGCTTAAGAAACAACTCGATGAATCCTTGAAAAAGGGTTTCATCCGCCCTAGTTCATCTCCGTGGGCTTGCCCCGTCCTATTCGTCAAGAAGAAGGATGGTACGGACCGGATGGTTGTAGATTACCGACCTGTCAATTTGGTCACAATCAAGAACAAATACCCGCTTCCCAGGATCAACGACCTGTATGATCAGCTCGCTGGATCCTCAGTCTTCTCCAAGATGGATTTGAGGTTGGGCTACCATCAAATCAAAATCAGAAACGGGGATATTCCTAAAACGGCCTTTGTTACTCGTTATGGCCAATACGAGTACACCGTCATGTCCTTCGGTTTAACCAACGCTCCAGCCACCTTTTCTCGGTTAATGAACTCAATCTTCATGGAGTATTTGGATAAATTCGTCGTAGTTTATCTCGATGATATACTCATATACTCCAAGAACGAGGAAGAACATGCCGAACATCTAAGGCTAGTGTTGAAGAAACTTCGAGAGCATCGCCTTTATGCCAAATTTTCTAAATGTGAATTCTGGTTGTCAGAAGTGACCTATCTGGGTCATGTAATATCTGGTAAAGGTATTGCTGTTAACCCTGAGCGAGTTCAAGCCGTCCTTGATTGGACTCCACCTGAATCGGTCAAGCAAGTTCGGAGTTTTCTGGGCTTAGCGAGCTATTGCCGTCGCTTTGTCGAGAACTTCTCCAAAGTTGCTAAACCTCTAACCGAACTCCTCAAGAAAGATAAAAGGTTCGAATGGACTCCACAATGTGAGCACAGCTTTCAGGAACTGAAAAGACGCCTGACCTCTGCTCCTGTACTGGTACCGCCAGACTTCTCCAAGGACTTTGTTATCTACTGCGACGCCTCACGACAAGGGCTAGGTTGCATTCTCATGCAAGATCGACACGTAATTGCTTACGCTTCACGGCAATTGCACCCACATGAGGAGAATTATCCTACTCATGATCTAGAGCTTGCAGCCGTAGTCTATGCACTTAAGACCTGGCGACATTACCTCCTCGGTAATCGTTGCGAGATATTCACTGATCACCAAAGTCTGAAGTACATCTTCACCCAACCGGATCTGAATCTCAGGCAAAGACGTTGGGTTGAATTGATCACTGACTTCGACTTAGGAATAACCTACACCCCAGGGAAAGCCAACGTCATGGCTGATGCGCTAAGTCGTAAGTCTTATTGTAACAACCTGATGTTACAACAAAGTCAACCGCTTCTCCATGAGGAATTTCGGAAGCTTAACCTTCACATTGTACCTCAAGGTTTTCTCTCCACCTTGGTGGCAAAACCTACCCTTACGGATCAAATTATCAAAGCACAGAAGGTAGATCCGGGAATCTCCCGCATCAAGAGAAACATTCAGAAAGGAATTGCGAATTGTTTCTCTGTTAATGATCAAGGAGTCGTATACTTCGGGGATCGACTAGTGGTTCCCAAGGTGCGCAACCTAAGGCGATTAATCCTTAAGGAAGCTCATGAATCTCCTCTCACCATTCATCCCGGTAGCACAAAAATGTATCAGGACCTACGCCAGAGGTTCTGGTGGACTAGGATGAAGAGAGAAATCGCTCAGTATATTGCTAATTGCGACGTCTGTCGTCGTGTAAAAGCAGAGCATCAACGGCCTGCTGGCACCCTTCAACCCTTAGCTATTCCTGAATGGAAATGGGATAAAATTGGTATGGATTTCATTACCGGTTTTCCCAGGACCAAAAGAGGGAATAATGCTATTTTCGTCGTGGTCGATCGTCTTTCCAAAGTAGCTCATTTCTTACCTGTTCGTGAGAGTATAACCGCTAGTCAGCTGGCAGATTTGTACATCTCCCGAATAGTGTCTCTCCATGGTGTTCCTTTGGAAATCAATTCGGATTGAGGAAGTCTTTTCACCTCTCGATTTTGGGAAAGTTTCCAAAATGCTATGGGAACCCGTCTCTCCTTTAGCACCGCTTTCCACCCTCAGTCAAGTGGTCAAGTGGAACGCGTCAACCAAATTCTAGAAGACATGCTTCGAGCCTCTGTTATCTCGTTCGGAATGGACTGGGAGAAGTGCCTTCCATTTGCCGAATTCGCTTACAACAACAGCTATCAATCTAGCTTGGGTAAGGCCCCTTTTGAAGTTCTCTATGGACGACGATGTCGAACACCCCTTAACTGGTCAGAGACCGGGGAAAGACAATTCTTTGGCCCGGATATGATTCAGGAAGCAGAAGAACAAGTTCGTATCGTTCGTGAAAAGTTGAAAACAGCCCAATCCCGTCAAAAGAGTCAATATGACCGAAAGCATAAGGCTATGACTTTCGAGGTTGACGAGAAGGCTTATCTTCGGGTCACCCCTCTGAAGGGAACCCATCGTTTCGGTATCAAAGGCAAATTGGCTCCTCGTTACATTGGACCTTTTCGCATTCTTGCCAAACGAGGAGAAGTTGCCTACCAATTGGAACTACCTCCGCACCTCTCCAGAGTTCACGATGTCTTCCACGTTTCTCAACTCAGGCGTTGCTTCTCGGATCCTATCCGTGAAGTGGACCACGAAACGCTTGATCTCCAAGATAATCTTACATATCGAGAGTACCCCATTCGTATCCTCGATCAAACCGAACGTACCACGCGACGTCATAATATCAAGTTTCTCAAGGTTCAATGGTCGCACCATTCTGAAGATGAAGCAACTTGGGAAAGGGAGGATCGTCTTCGACTCGAATATCCCGCCTTCTTCTCGGAGGAACCCAAATCTCGGGACGAGATTCTTTTGAGTGGGGTGAGTTGTCACACCCTAGCTAGTCATGCATTAGAGTGTTGCATCATGTTTACTTTTGCATCAGAAACTTGAAATGGGGATGACAGAACCCCCAATCCCCTCTGATAACCAACTAGGGTTTACTAAAATAATTTTCAATGAACCTGAAATGCCCTTCTAAAATGCCCATCATTTTTGCCTTGGTTCAGAACCTCTGCCAAAAATGGTGCACACTTTTCTAGGCCATCCTAGGGTTCTTGAGTTAAATCATAACTATTTGAATTTGGGCATTTAAAATAATATAAAATATTTTAATGCTCAAATATCTCCAAACTAAAATGTTTCATGTTGGAAATATTCCAACTATGGACCAGGAGTAGTTTGGTGATTTTTGGAGTTGCCTAGGTATTTTATTTAATTCAACAAAGTTGCAGAATTATTAAATAAAACAGAAAACAGAAAAGAGAGGAGAAACTTACCTGTGCGGCCCAGCCAGCTGGCCGGCCCAGCTAGCCAGCCCAGCACTGTAGCTCCCCGTCGTCTTCCTCCCCACGCCCCGAAGCTGCTGCGTGCTCGCGCGCGCGCGGCCGCGCGGCCACCTCCTGCTTGCTGACGCCCCCCTGGCCGCGTGGACGACGCCCGCAGCCCGTCCCGATCCCCCCCTGCTCCCTCTCACTCTCCCCCGTTTCTCCCTCGCTCTCTCTCGCTCCGGTGGTCGCCACGTTCCATTTGGTGGCCGAAACGACCAAAACCACTATCGCCGCCGCACTGTTGGTCGCCGCCGGCCAGAACTCCGGCGAGCTGACGTGGCCCAGCTAATTAACCACTAATCCACCACCTACTGACGCTGACAAGTGGGCCCCAGGGCTTAGTCAAAGCTAACCAGCCCGGGGTCAACGCGGGATTAGCCCCTGTGACACTGACGTGTGGACCCCACACGTCAGGTTTGACCCGAGCCAGCCCTGTTGACCTGCTGATGTCACTATGATGTCAGGCTGACGCAGTAAATGATATTTCTGGATTTAAATTAAATCAGGAAATTCCAGAATATTATTTAAACTTCAAAAATTCATAACTTTTATTCTGTAACTCCAAATTGGACAAATAATATATGAAAAATGATCAGAAAAATCCAATCTATCCATCTGTACCATTTTCATGCATGATCAAACAAGTTAAGTTGATGTTTTAATCAGAACAAGGAAAGGCCCTTTAAAAGGCCATATTTGAAATTGAAATTTGAATCTTTGATTCAAATTTGTTCAAACCCTTCTGGTTTTAGTTGCATTAGCCCAACACACTCATATTGCCATGTTTCATGCATGCATCATATTGTTGCATATTGTTTGGTGATGTTTGTGTATCGATGTCCTTTGCGACAGGATCTGTTCCCGAGGAGTACCGTGATTACCCTAACGAAGAACCGTATCCGTGCAACGAACCATCAGGCAAGCAACCAACCATTTGATCATATCGATACAATCCCATGTTCTCGCTCCTGCTCTCTTTTACTGCATTAAGACAACGCGATTCAAACTGCTGTGTGCTACGGTAGTTGAACCCATTTCCTCTGCATGACCTGTCATTGCCACAGTAACTAGATGAAACCCACTAGCATGTGTAGGAGTTGATTGAGCCATATGTATGTGTTGTTCCTACCTTGCTATGCCTGCTATGCTTAGAGTCGTGTCAGGTCTGGTTCATCTGGGTGATGGACTAGAGTGAAATGATTATGTCGGTAATGAGAGTGGTGTGGTGAACACGATTTGGTAAAGGTATCGATGAGAGGCCATGTAGGAGTACATGGTGGGTTGTTTCATTGAAGCCGACCTTAAGCACCGAGATCTGTATGTGTGATTTAAGAATCAGCTACTACCATGCATTGGGCCCGAAACCAATGGACCCTCTCGACTTCTTATTCACCCTAGTTCTCCGTCCAGGAGTTGCAAGTAGTTTCTGGTGTTTGTAGCCTACTGGAGGCCGTGGACAGCGCTGACCGTAGGGGTGGGCTGTGATGCGGTAGGTACGTGGCACGGTGTACCGAATACCCGTTAGGTATCTCGGGAACCCTGTTCACATCGTTCGGGGCCGTATGGGAAACCTCGGCCGGACTCCCTGCGGATGGAACCTGAATAGGCGATAAACCTGGACTGGAGGCTTAGGTGATTAGGTAGGTCGTGGCCGACACCCACGTTGGGCTTCCGCTTGAAGGTTGCCGAGTACATGTCGTGTAAGCGACGGTAAGAGGTGAGAGCGTGTATGAAGAAGTACACCCCTGCAGGGTTATCATGATCTATTCAAATAGCCGCGTCCGCGGTAAAGGACTACTTGGTTGCCTATACAGTTCATAGACAAGTAAATGGATACTATTAAAAGCCTCAAGATAAGTGTGAGTGCCGAGGATGGCTCTTCCGTAGGAAGACGGAGGTGGATCCTCGGTAGTGTATTGAAGTGGTGAGTAGTGGACTCGTGTGCGCAAAACTATTTCAAGTTGGAGTATCGTAGGATAGTCTAGCCAAGAGTCAAAGCTGGCTTGCTGCAATAACTCCACCGACCCTTCTTGATACTATGCATGTATGTAGGATCTGATGTAAGTCTTGCTGAGTACCTTTGTACTCATGTTGCTATAATCTACATTTTTTACAGAAGACGCTGCAACCCCTTCTGATGGGTTCTATGTAGACG
Source organism: Triticum aestivum (assembly GCF_018294505.1). Taxonomy (NCBI): domain Eukaryota; kingdom Viridiplantae; phylum Streptophyta; class Magnoliopsida; order Poales; family Poaceae; genus Triticum; species Triticum aestivum. The sequence continues at coordinate 284,015,640 of NC_057812.1, read as the reverse complement.
TTGACATCAACGAGTAGGCTAAAGACCCAGGTGGTGACCCTGAGCTTGTGATGGACCACGTAGTATAGCTAGGCTTTCCAAGCCTCTTTTATTTTACTAGTTGTCTGTACCCAGACAAAGTACTTCCGCTGTTGGCTTGTATGACTGTATGACTTGTATGTTGGGTCGTGAGATCCGTACCTTTGTGTATGATATGTATGGCTCCCTGAGCCTTAAATAAAGTACTTGTGTCATAGAGTCATGTTGTGATGCTTCGTTGTATTTGCACATATCGAGCATATTGTGTGTATGATTGAAATGCTTGGTATGTGTGGGATCTGACTATCTAGTTGTTTATCTTTAGTAGCCTCTCTTACCGGGAAATGTCTCCTAGTGTTACCGCTGAGCCATGGTAGCTTGCTATTGCTCTGGAACACTTAGGCTGGCCGGCATGTGTCCTTCTTCGTTCCTGTGTCTGTCCCTTCGGGGAAATGTCACGCTTTGAGTACCGGAGTCCTGTTAGCCCGCTACAGCCCGGTTTACCGGAGTCCTGCTAGCCCAGTGCTACAGCCCGGACCCACTTGCTGATGACCGACACGTTCGAAGCTGGGTCATGGATGCCTGTCCCTGTAAGTCTGTGCCACTTTGGGTTTACAACTAGTCATGTCAGCCTGGGCTCTTTATCATATGGATGCTAGCGACACTATCATATACGTGAGCCAAAAGGCGCAAACGGTCCCGGGCAAAGGTAAGGCGACACCCGTGGGAATACCGTGCGTGAGGCCGCAAAGTGATATGAAGTGTTACCGGCTAGATCGATGTGACATCGAGTCGGGGTCCTGACAGCGTTGAATTAAATCAGGAAATTCCAGAATATTAATTAAACTTCAAAAATTCATAACTTTTATTCTGTAACTCCAAATTGGACAAATTATATATGAAAAATGATCAGAAAAATCCAATCTATCCATCTGTACCATTTCCATGCATGATCAAACAAGTTAAGTTGATGTTTTAATCAGAACAAGAAAAGGCACTTTAAAAGGCCATATTTGAATTTGAAATTTGAATCCTTGATTCAAATTTGTTCAAACCCTTCTGGTTTTAGTTGCATTAGCCCAACACACTCATATTGCCATGTTTCATGCATGCATCATATTGTTGCATATTGTTTGGTGATGTTTGTGTATCGATGTCCTTTGCGACAGGATCTGTCCCCGAGGAGTACCGTGATTACCCTAACGAAGAACCGTATCCGTGCAACGAACCATCAGGCAAGCAACCAACCATCTGATCATATCGATACAATCCCATGTTCTCGCTCCTGCTCTCTTTTACTGCATTAAGACAACGCGATTCAAACTGCTGTGTGTTACGGTAGTTGAACCCATTTCCTCTGCATGACCTGTCATTGCCACAGTAACTAGATGAAACCCACTAGCATGTGTAGGAGTTGATTGAGCCATATGTATGTGTTGTTCCTACCTTGCTAAGCCTGCTATGCTTAGAGTCGTGTCAGGTCTGGTTCATCTGGGTGATGGGCTAGAGTGAAATGATTATGTCGGTAATGAGAGTGGTGTGGTGAACACGAATTGGTAAAGGTATCGATGAGAGGCCATGTAGGAGTACATGGTGGGTTGTTTCATTGAAGCCGACCTTAAGCATTGAGATCTGTATGTGTGATTTAAGAATCAGCTACTACCATGCATTGGGCCCGAAACCAATGGACCCTCTCGACTTCTTATTCACCCTAGTTCTCCGTCCAGGAGTTGCAAGTAGTTTCTGGTGTTTGTAGCCTACTGGAGGCCGTGGACAGCGCTGACCGTAGGGGTGGGCTGTGATGCGGTAGGTACGTGGCACGGTGTACCGAATACCCGTTAGGTATCTCGGGAACCCTGTTCACATCGTTCGGGGCCGTATGGGAAACCTCGGCCGGACTCCCTGCGGATGGAACCTGAATAGGCGATAAACCTGGACTGGAGGCTTAGGTGATTAGGTAGGTCGTGGCCGACACCCACGTTGGGCTTCCGCTTGAAGGTTGCCGAGTACATGTCGTGTAAACGACGATAAGTGGTGAGAGCGTGTATGAAGGAGTACACCCCTGCAGGGTTAACATGATCTATTCGAATAGCCGCGTCCACGGTAAAGGACTACTTGGTTGCCTATACAGTTCATAGACAAGTAAATGGAAACTATTAAAAGCCTCAAGATAAGTGTGAGTGCCGAGGATGGCTCTTCCGTAGGAAGACGAAGGTGGATCCTCGGTAGTGTATTGAAGTGGTGAGTAGTGGACTCGTGTGCGCAAAACTATTTCAAGTTGGAGTATCGTAGGATAGTCTAGCCAAGAGTCAAAGCTGGCTTGCTGCAATAACCCCACCGACCCTTCTTGATACTATGCATGTATGTAGGATCTGATGTAAGTCTTGCTGAGTACCTTTGTACTCATGTTGCTATAATCTACATTTTTACAGAAGACGCTGCAACCCCTTCTGATGGGTTCTATGTAGACGTTGACATCAACGAGTAGGCTAAAGACCCAGGTGGTGACCCTGAGCTTGTGATGGACCACGTAGTATAGTTAGGCTTCCAAGCCTCTTTTATTTTACTAGTTGTCTGTACCCAGACAAAGTACTTCCGCTGTTGGCTTGTATGACTGTATGATTTGTATGTTGGGTCGTGAGACCCGTACTTGTGTGTATGATATGTATGGCTCCCTGAGCCTTAAATAAAGTACTTGTGTCATAGAGTCATGTTGTGATGCTTCGTTGTATTTTCACATATCGAGCATATTGTGTGTATGATTGAAATGCTTGGTATGTGTGGGATCTGACCATCTAGTTGTTTATCTTTAGTAGCCTCTCTTACCGGGAAATGTCTCCTAGTGTTACCGCTGAGCCATGGTAGCTTGCTACTGCTCTGGAACACTTAGGCTGGCCGGCATGTGTCCTTCTTCGTTCCTGTGTCTGTCCCTTCGGGGAAATGTCACGCTTTGAGTACCGGAGTCCTGTTAGCCCGCTACAGCCCGGTTTACCGGAGTCCTGCTAGCCCAGTGCTACAGCCCGGACCCACTTGCTGATGACCGACACGTTCGAAGCTGGGTCATGGATGCCTGTCCCTGTAAGTCTGTGCCACTTTGGGTTTACGACTAGTCATGTCAGCCCGGGCTCTTTATCATATGGATGCTAGCGACACTATCATATACGTGAGCCAAAAGGCGCAAACGGTCCCGGGAAAAGGTAAGACGACACCCGTGGGGATACCGTGCGTGAGGCCGCAAAGTGATATGAGGTGTTACCAGCTAGATCGATGTGACATCGAGTCGGGGTCCTGACAGCCCCCCTGACTGCTGGGACCCACCAGCTACATCTTTGTACACAAGGAAGTGCCTGACAGTCGGACCCACCTGGTCGAAGCGTATGTAGCATTGTCATTCTGGTCACGAACGTGTACGTACATATATACTAGTGGATGTAGAGGCGCGCACATGTGGTAGTAGAGGCGCGTACGTGTCGTAGTAGAGGCGCGCACGTAGCATGTACACGTACGCATAGCGGCCAGGGTGCAAGAAAGAAAATACGGCCACATATGTGTACATGCGGGCGGGGTCTCGAACACCTACTCACGCATACGTACGGCTAGGGCTCGTGTACATGGCTGGGTCGGAACGGAGAAAGAGTGTCGTCGTCGTGTTCATGGGGAGGCAACGAAATGCATCGTGTTCATGGGGAGGCAACGGAATGCGTCATGTTCATCGGGAGGCAACAGAACGCGTGGGAGCCAACCGGCTGGGTCAGAATGGAATGTGTGGTTGTGTTCATCGGGAGGGCTTGGACGGAACACGCGATGGAAACAAGGCCTGGCGTAACGCACAACGGAGGAAACGGACCTCCTACATTCGGAACGGGGGCCTGTTGATCGGGAGGGGTCTGGCGTACCACAAAACGGAGGAAACGGACCTCCTACGATCGAAACGGGGGTCCTGTTGATCGGGAGGGATGTGGCGTATCGCAAAACGGACGAAACGGACTTGTGTTGGAGCGCTACGGTCGAAACGGGGGTCCTGTTCATCGGGAGGGGTGTGGCGTACCGCAAAACGGGACTCCACGGGATACTGTTCATCTGCACCGTCGACCTCGTCCAGCCTCCACGGGCTACCGTCGACCTCCTCCAGCCTCCACGGGCTCCTGTTCATCCAGCCTCCACCGCGCACTACTCCACTGGCTACTGTTCAACCACCCCTCCATGGGCAACCCTCCACCGTCTACAGTTCATCCAGCCCTCCACACCATGGGGTCCTATTCAACCACCCCTCCACGGGCACCCCTCCACCGTCTACTGTTCATCCAGCCCTCCACCACACCATGGGGTCCTGTTCATCCAGAGGCAACGCCACCGCTCACTGTTCATCAAAACCCCCCGCAACGCTCACTGTTCATCCCAGAGGCAACATCGATGGGCTTCAGTTAGCAGCGGTAGCGAAGGAATTGCTCGATCCGGTTCAGTTAACATCCATCGATCGATCGCTCGGGTTCAGTAACGCGTAGCCTGCAGTGCAATCGCTCGGGTTCAGTTAGAGCCCAACGCCTCGCTCGGGTTTAGTTAGAGCCAACGCCTTGCACACACGCACGTACGTGTACGAGAGAAGCGCGCATCGCTCAGCCCCCGACCTCCCACCGTAACCGGGAACTCCCCGAAATTTTCCTCGCCCTCGCTTCTACCACGGTTTTCTCCGTCATGGACGGCCCAAAGAATGTCATGCAGCTGCGTCTCCGGCCCGCCCAGGACGATAAGCCCATTTTCTGTCATGATTTTTTGTCATAGAAGTAGGATCCCACCACATCTATGATGATACCGGATTTTTTCACAATTATCGTCATAGAAGTGTCATATGTATGATAGAAAAAATTTCGTTCGGCCCAAAATGTCACGGATGTGTCTTTTTTTGTAGTGTAAGCTATGAATGCATGCCCCCCCCAACCGAGGTTCACCCTAGCAAAGTGAGAAGTAGCTAGTATCCCCCTACCTTGTGTCGGCACGAAGGGAATCCTAAGCTAT